>NW_027518680.1:23010000-23015000 GCF_043159265.1 Tasmannia lanceolata
AAATGGATCGTGACCCATACTCAGAAACTAGGATCCGAAAAGCACTTTGAAAAGGGTCCAATCTATAAGAGAATTGATAGACCGTGACTGAGACATAGGTGGATCCAATCCGAAGTGGATTCGCTGAATATCCTACTCCTCTGGTGCCAGATTAGCCAAGTATCGGGAATTCTTTGGTCATTCTTCCTCCCCAATCTTCCAAGAAACCTTTTGAGAACCCAAGCGCAAAACTGGTTACACGACTTAATATTAAAAGTAAATTTGGGTCCCATAACCAGTTTTGGACTCACAATCGGTTCTCAAAATCCAAAACAAACAGGGCCGAAAAAATGGAACAACTTGGTAGCTAGCCACAGTTGTAATTGCTTCAAAAAGTCTGTGTTTCCCTTTCAATGATTAGTGGTCCTTTATCTCTTAAATAACGAATTGGAAGACCCTAGAAAAAAAAAAATGAAATTCTTCTACAAAAGTGTATTCTTCGCAGTAAAAAAAATGAGGATAATTAAGCTTAGTTGTAATATTGTTGTAAGAAGTGGACCGAACTAACAAATGCTATCAGGTTTACAAGTATAACTGGAACCGACCATTTTTTTGGGTCCAATGTGATAAAGTCTACCTATATTAGAAAAACCAATTAAACTAGGGCAGTGATAAATTCACCCCCTTTTATTACCATATTCACCCCCTATTTTTCACAATGGACTGTACAGCCCACACCATAGGATGATCCAAACCGTCAATTTGATGGGCCACAATATAAATAGGTTGTGCCCCAAGAATCAATTCCATAGGATGATCCTAGCCCTTTGATCTATAGAGGTTATTTTATATTGAGTTTCTTTATAGATCGGAGGGATAGGATCGTCCTATGGAAATGTTTTTTGGGGCACAACCTATTTACATTGTGGCCCATCAAATGGACGGTTTGGATCATCCAATGGTGTGGGTTGTACAGTACAGTTTAAAAAATATGGGGTGAATATGGTAATAGAAGGGGGCGAATTTATCATTGCCCTTAAACTATTGGGCCTTTTAACTATACCTTTCAAAGTGTTTGTGCTGGCCAATTCAGCGCAAAGCAGGCCGCTCATTAATATACTAAGCTTAGACTATTAGTTACTCAATAAAGTTTCATCTTTAAAGCTAAACAAATCAAAAGGTTGAATTTGCGATCCAACATTCATAAAGTTACATTATCAATTCATAGAGAAGCAAACTTATGACTAAATAATTTCATTTTCTTCTAAACTGATAACTTATAATTTAATTAGGATTAGAATAATAAAAGTTTTAGTTTCTCTATAATGTTTCAATTAGACAAACATCTAAACACTCAACAAACAAGGAAACTAAAGCCTCTCTCTCTCTCTCTCTCTCTCTCTCTCTCTCTCATTTCATCTTCCTTACTATCTTAGAACCTTACTTTCATGGGAGAAAACTCAAACTCAAACCTCCTCCTCCTCCTTTCTCTCCTATTTATTTTTTTTAGGGCAGAAGACAAAATAATTAGAGTTTGAGTTTGAATTTACGGATGGTTGGCAGTTTCAACTCTATTTACACAGGAAGGGTGCCGTGCAGTCCCGAAAAGTATTTTGCTCTCGTCATCACCTTTTCTTGTTTTTTTTTTATCTCAACATGCAACTGCATTCGTTGCATCATCGACTGCTGATTCAACATAGAAGAAGAGAAGAAGCAGATAAAGAAGATGAAGAAGAAAAAAAAGGAATAAAAGGAAACAGATAGAAAAGAGAAGAGGGAGAAGAAAACGATGACCACAATGTGTAAATAGAGGGCCCTACCAAATCAAAACATAAGGTATAAATAGAGGGCCTCACTTATACTATGTGTGAGGTGTAAAAAAAGTCCACCGTAGAAAAGAATCTAGTAAAAATTTTCGTGCAAAATGTTTTTCAATAAAATTTTTCGATGAAAAGAAATGAATGACAAAGGAACATGTTTATTATACATTATACATAGTTATTTTGGTCATTCTATAAGTAAAAAACAAATCTAACTAGGATAATTTGGTCACAAATTGATGATAAGATTGCATTTGCAAAAGGGGAGTATAAATCGACTCCCAAATATGATAAATCGACTCCCATGTGTCTTTCTCTCTTTTCTGGGTTAGAGAGAGAAAGAGGAGAGAGATAGACACATGGGGAGTCGATTTATCATTGCCCTTTGCAAAAATTCAATCAAGTGTAATGACTCAATTGGTAATTTTTTTTATGTCGGGCCCATATCAACCTCGAGTTAGATATGACCAAAATACCAGGACCTACAAACCTTGCATCTGGCTTGCAAATAGATGGCTGAATATATCTATATCTATAGGAGTGCTAAACTGAAGGGCGCCCTTGCAATTCCAGCTACAAGGGTGCCACCGTTGGACCATCTCAGCAAAGTCCAAAATGCAGTGCCCTTGTATCTTGTGCTTTGCAAGGCAGCCCTTAAAACTTGGGTTTGCCTCTCCGAAAATTCGCCTACTAATTTAGCCCACTATCTAATTTGAATGGAGAAAACTAACATTTGCCGTTCTAACTTGAGTGGGAAAACGTGGACCACTTCCTAATATAAGTGAGAAAGGCTGATTTTGCGGGCCACGAAAATCAGATTTGCCCCTAATCTGTCTCTCTTATATTACTGCTTCTTCTTCTTCCTCTCTACGTTTTTTTTTTGCAGAGAAAAAGTGGAAGGTTCTCTCAAACCAAGAAGTGGGAGCATCTCTGTTCACTTCCCCAATTCATATATTTTTTTCCATTATGCTTTAATCTCTGTTTGAAGTGGAGGAGGAATCATGGTTTTCTACATGTCGAAGGGGAAGTTCTGTAAAAGGGAAGCCGTATGATAGTTTTTTAAAAAAACAATGGATCTGGTTTCAAACACCCTAGCTATATTGATAGTTTTTTTTAAAAAAAAACAATGGATCTGGTTTAACCCTAACAGGTAGTAATGGGGAGGGAATGAGATGGAGATATGGATAGTTTGATTTCGTTTGCCTTTTTTTTTTTGCTTTTCTTTCATTCCTGTATTTTCATCTTGATTGCAATAATGCAATCTATTTTGTGATTGTCATTTGAAGAAGGTTGTCCGATTATGCTGTATGTGTGTGTTAGAAAGCTAGGGTTTGCAATTAGGGTTTTGATTTTGTGCTTTTAGCCTTATTTTTTTATGTTATTTCATTAGGTTGCAGAAATTTGTGTGGGTCTTCTTGGGGTTCAGAAAAGGTTGCAGGCCTTCATTTAGCCAACTGCTTTCTATGCAAACTGTTATTATGCTCTTCCATGTGACATATTCCGGCGAGGCATCTTATTAAAAATCAGGTATGTATGTATTTTAACATTCACAGTAATCCCAGGATTTTTAATGGCACTGATCATTCGGTTTTACACTTTTATTTGATCTTCGTATCATCTTCACTGCTCTAATAGCCCTCAAATCGTGAATGTTAAATATTTTGGTGTTTCAAAATGTGATCAGCTATTTATATAGAAAAGAACCGGAGTTTGTTTTCCCTGATGTTGGCCCTCTGCTCTTCTGTAAATGGCAGCCTAATATAAAGATGGGAAAAGCTGATCCCAGAGGGGCAGTTGTCTCATTGACTTGGTGCTTTCTTTTCTTTTTTTATGGGCAAGCTGGGGTAGGCAGACCCCTACAAGATATATTAAGAAAAAAGCATATTACAATATTTCGTAGAGGGACCCCAGAGAGTCCGAGGACAAGACCTTTACAAGGGAAGGGGACAGAAAATTAGGGGGGAGATTATCACCCTTACAAAAATAATCCTGTTTAGAAAGGATGTCCGCTCCATTTCCTTCTCTCCAAATATGGTGCTTTCTTCCGTGGAAAATTTACTCTTTGAGCCCATTTAGTTTGAGGTAAATTGAATTTCTTTTTTCTTAAGGGCATTTCATGGCAATTTCTTTTCGTGGATCTTTCATACGCGCTAAATGAGAGCCCTGCAAAATTTGGTTTCCCAAGCAGCTTTAGTAGATGCGCTCTGAATGATGTTCTCATGATCTGAATGATGTACTCATGGTGGGGCCCACTATTTTTACAGCTCATGGATTAGGCCACCATGTTTTTATAGGGTGTCCACTTTGATGGGTGAGGCCATTACTTTACACCCCTGCATAGCATGGGTCCGGAGTACTAGTATATATATATATATATAGAGAGAGAGAGAGAGAATAGAGTTCCTAAGGTGTCACCTCATATAGCTTATATGAGGTGGCGCTTAAAAATATGAGGGGCCCACTTTGTTTGGATGATCCAAAGCATTCATTTGATATGCCCTCACATAGACAGGGTGTGCCCAAAAAATCAACTTCATAGGATCATCCTAACCCTTCCATATGTGGAGGTTGAAATCGATGGCTATAAACCTCCATAAATCTGCCCATTTTTAACCTCCATAAATGAAAGGGTTAGGATGATCCTATGGACCTGATTTTTTGTAGGCACCATATCCATCTAAGGGCCTTTCAAATGAGTGGTTTGGATCACCCCAAAAATGTGGGCCCTTTATGTTTTGTGAGCGCCACCTCATATAAGCTATATGAGGTGACACCTTAGGAACTCTATTCTCATATATATATATATATATATAGAGAGAGAGAGAGAGAGAGAGAGGAAACTGTTGGTGAGCTTAAGCGCACCAAACTTATGGTGCGCTTAAGCTCCCCAATCACATGGGTCCCACAGCTCCATAGGTGATCCAAACGATTCATTTGCAAGGCCTTATGATAGATAGGGGGTGTACCAAAAATCAGCTCCATAGGATCATCCTAACCCCTCCATTTGTGGAGGACAAAAAATGGGCAGATTTGTGTCTGTCCATTTTTGTCCTTCACAAATGGAAGGGTTAGGATGATCCTATGGAGCTGATTTTTGGTACACCCCCCATCTATGTAAGGGACTTTCAAATGAATGCTTTGGATCATCCTAACAAAGTGGGCCCCCATGTGATTGGGCGCTTAAGCTCACCATAAGTTTGG